>NC_139844.1:19270509-19308009 GCF_963691815.1 Echiichthys vipera
TTGCGCCTCCTGACACATCATTGAGCCACTAGGGGGCTCTAGAGAAGTGATTGCACCATGACTCTACCACAGTGAAATATAGGTAATTCCCCAACACAACTCTGCCTTTCATTAATCTTTGTATGCTTGTGTATGCAAGCATGCATGCGCGGGTGTGAACAGCACATACAGTATGTGAGTATGTGTGTATGTGCGCGTACGGTATGTGCACCCTGCAATCCATAACAAGAATGTTCTACCTTGCCCCTGATTTGAACCCCCTACATCAAGCCTTATTGTCTTCCACTTCTCCTTTCACTTTCACACACGCACACTCCCACTAATCAGGACTAGGCAGTCATTGTAAGAGGCAAAGGTCTGCAAGGCTGTTTGATAGCAGATTAGGCTGGCGTGTCAGACAAGAGACCAGACCACACAGCAGGCAGTCACATGCTGAATCTACACACACACACACACACACACACACACACACACACACACACACACACACACACACACACACACACACACACAAACGCAAACACAGTCACAGTCACAGTCACAGTCAAAAGGAGTGAAACGTTTGAATGCATGGGCACACTCTGAAAGAAACTCAACACGAAAATTTTTGAAGCCAGGCCTCCAAGGTCACACCTGTTGTTGCAAGCTGGTAACAACTCAGATAGTTGAATGTGGCAGTGGCAATTAATAGAAAACAAAGTAGAGTCTTAAGCAGCTCAGTTTTTAAGAATCAAACTGTGGCAACACACGCGATAGTTTCAGTCCAGAGTCATACAACTGCAGCACACCTTGCAAGGGGTTGGTATTTGGGGAAATACGTTATCAGTAAGCTTGGGAGCGGCTGGCATCAGTCATGACCAATCTTATCATCACCGCCTTTACTCCTCTGCAAAAGCTGTGCAGTCTGCATTTTCTGATGAGAATAGTCTTCGGCACAGCTGCCACAAAAGCTTCTCCCAAGGGGATTCGATGTCCTTGTGCAAGGAGGTGCAGAATCGGCACAAGTAAATACACACCACCTTAAATTAAATTAACTTGGCTGGAGATAACGGTTTTGGATACCCTGGTCCGGTGGTCCAAGGAGAACTGTGGCATGGCGGAGAGCACTCACAGAAGACATGGATAGTGAGAATGGGACAATTCGCAGGCCAGTCATGATGCCTATGCAGGAGGACTGACATGTCATCCCTAAGACGGTTTGTATGCTTTTTTAATAAAGTCTCCTCATATGCACATTTCTTGATAAATCCATGATAATCGCATACACCATAGGCTTCTAATCTGTAAACCATCGGCCATGAGCTGTGCACCATGGTCATGTTCTAAGGGAAGCGCAAAGTACACAAATTGACATCAAAATTGCACTGTGGTGCCTGTTAATAACAGTCCCACCCCCAAGGGGCCTGTCCCACAGCAGTGAAATTCAGGCCAAGTCAATAAAAAACAACCATGTGGTGGTGAGAACTCAGTTTCTGCATCTAATGAAGGCACTTAACATCACTAAAATCCTGGCTGCATGCCATCACAAAATGAGAACCCCTATAACCCATCTTTTGACAATAAAAGCCTAATTTGTGATTGAAATTCATGAATGTTAATTTCTCGGTTACTCTCGGAAAGGCTTGCTGACTCAAACCTTTGATTCTTTGGAGCCATTTATACATTAACACTCATTTGAATCCACGACTGAGAGGTTTTGTAGAATTTAGTTGATCATGCTAATTGTTCAGAGCTTTTTTACATGAAACAATGTCCCAAGTGACATGAAACCTTACAGAACAACCAGACAGTAAGAAACCAAACTCAGTGACGTATTGTCTGTCTGTCCACCGATCTCAGTGCTGTCTGTTGTTCTGGAATAGCAGATACATGATAGTGACATTGTGCATCTTGGCCAATAGGTTTGTGGTTTTTGCTATTTTTCAATAGATTCATAAAGCTTAAACAGAGTTTTGCTCAGACACATTCAGAGTCACAGTTTAAACCGAACAACTTTATTGACAGAGACAACAGAAATTGGAGAAAAACATAGTTAATGTGGTTGCGTTGTGAAAACAGGATGATTAATGTACTTTGGTTAGAACAGCGGAGGAGGATAATCACAGTAAAGGCCACTGATCTCCGGGCGTTAATTGTTTTAACCTTTATTTACCTGGGTGAGGTTTGCTTACACACACACTGACATGTGGGAGCTGCCAGGCGGAAGATGCAATTAAAGCCATCCACTAAGCAGTTAGCTGTTCTACTGAGGGATCTGATAGTTCAGTTCTGTGCTCACCGGCACTTTGGCACGAGATGTTCAGCGTTCACCTTCTGGGTCTATGTCAACGAAAAGGAAATTATATGACCATGGATATCGTCTTGTATGCAAATGATATTGTTTAGATTTTGATATGAGACTGTGAGTGTTATTCTGCAACACACACAGACGTTTATTGTACTGTTTACTAAATTGCTTGCCTCTCCAATGATAAGCAAACAAAAATAACAAATGCATCTGGTTAGATTTTCCTAACAGTCCTCCTAGAATAAATTTCACATCAGTTGCGTCAGCACCTTGCTAATGATAAGGCCAGTGTGTCCGAGCTTATACAAGTATAAGGTTTTATTCATACAGAATTTATTTAACCAGAAAAAGCCTCAGTGAGATGATAAATCTCCTTTACGAGAGTGTCCTAGCCAGTGTTTAGTGAGCATAACATATGTCTCTCGAAAACAACAATTCTCCCTCCGAATCAATTATACAGTATGTGGTCAAGACAGAGGCCTAGATACCCTAAAAAAAAAGCTACTGCGTTTTTTTTTTTATGGCTGTGATCATATCGCACAGCTGATACTGTGCAAAAGAGAAAAAGCAGTTAAGACAATGACCTCTGTCTGACCTCTTTCATACTGATTCCTTACTCTAGCACAAACAAAGACACACACACTGACACACATGGTCTAGCGGTGTTGCTGATGTTGGCACATTTGTGCTCTGGGACAAGAGCTGCTTCATTGGCACTGATTACCACTTTATCCTTCCCCTGCAAACACCAGCCAACATCCCCCTGCATACCAATGGACTACACCAACCAGAGAGAGATAAAGGGGAAGAGGGGAAACGAATGAAGAATGAATATAAGAATGAGAGATTGAAGGGCAAAAGGAGGAGAAAACACTGGGAAGTAAGCTGTCCTGGGTAATATGGTTTTTTAACAAAAATACAATTTGTCATAATAAAAGATACGGAGGACCTAAATGTATATGGGGGGGGGGGGGGGGGGGGTGATCAGGGAAAAAAAACAGTGGAACCAACCAGAACAGTGGAAGTAACCAGAACAATGGTGCGCACACACCCATGAGATACTCGTTCAAAGGGTACTCTGACTTGACGGGGTCTACTGTTTATCCAGCCTACTTTACAAGAAACCATGCCCACCTCTGTGTGATGAAAGCCTCAATGGCTGGGTTTCCATGGAAATTGCTCTCACACTGGTTTTGTGAAACATAATAGTTACAGTAGCTTGGAATATAGCGATATTGGGCAATTTGATGAATTTACTCTTCACTGACCACAAATGAGACAAGTATTAGCTAAGGCACCCTCTGCCTCCCTTCGAGCTGCTAAGAGACTACTTCACCGGGAGGAGTGTGGACCGTCTGTGAACGGCTGAAGCAACTCAAATCCAGCCAGTGGGGTCATAACCTGTTCCTGATCCGGCAAAGAGTCCTCTTTCTCTCCCAGACATTGTTTTGGTTGTCTCCATGGTGTCGATATAAGCAGATATTTTATTTATATCTTACCTTGTTTACTCTGGCACACACACACACGCACACACACACACACACACACACACACACACACACACACACACACACACACACACACACACACACACACACACACACACACACGCAGGAACAGTGGTGTGTTTAACAACGGCAGAAATCAACAGGTCTATGTCCTGTCACTGTAACATTTTATCATAGCATAGTAAAATATTCTACATCAGGAAAAAGTAAAGGATGTGAGGCATAAGATGAAGTGTAGTTAAATAGTACAGAATAACATAATATAGGGTACAACAATATAACATTGTATAACTTAGTGTAAGTTACAATAAAGCCATTAAAAGCATAAGTGTTAAACACAAAGTGGGAAAAGGATATAGTAAGCCTTTATTTAATCAGGTCTGTCCCATTTAGATCTCTGTCACTCTTTTAGTAGCATAAGTCTACTGTATATTACTCTATGGGCCCCAACAGTGCAGAAGCAATGCCTATCATCCGGGTATTTTTAGATTTGGCAGTAGAACTCTTTTGGCTTCATATACCACTGAGCAGCTTTCATAGGACCGAACGAGACCCAGCCTCAAACCCTGTATCCAGATGTCTTTATACATCCATGCTTTATCACAGCATTGTACAACCAGTATGCCATACTATAAACATGACGGCAAAGGTACCCTACACTTCATGTCATGTCATCACGTCATCTGTCATTTTTAATGTGCCTAAATTCAACAAAACCAACATATCCATGGCATTGTCACATTATAGAATGAATTTATTTTTCAACAGAAATTTTAAACATTTTACTTATTGTCCTGCTGATAGTGTCAGATCAAAAAATGCTATTGATTTCTCTAGATGTATTGTTGGAGGACTTGATGGTCCAGTGTCCCGTAGTCGAGACCACAGTGGCCACTGTTCAGCAAAGGTTATATAATCTTGCTTAAAATGACTGTGTATGATTGGCTAGAAGTGGCTTAGTTTTTAGGGATTGGCTATTTTGTGCATAATAAAGCAATGTTCCCTGTCAACCCTACCTTTTTAAACCTGTGAAATTGTTATGAAGTATAGTTTCTATTGAGCAGCAGGGCATTAAATACATTTAAGAGAAGAAAAAGGTAGCAAAACACATTAAACATTAAAGGTAACATTTACAGTGGTTAATAAATCATGTTCGGCGAGTAGAATCTCACCTGATTTATGCAACTGCACATTTCATTGAGCTACAACCTTCTGTCAACTCAGCATATTGGACACTGATTTTGTTAACTACGTGGGATCACACTGAGCTATAATTCTGTTCTGTCAGTTCAGTACGGAAAGATAGAATTCAGAATGTCGGCCTTTTCCTGCATGCACACACACGCACATAGGCTTGTGAAAGGTACAAGTCTTTCGGAGCAGGGCTACTGTAGCAGCAATAAGTTGGAGATGGAGAGGAGTTGAATCTGCACAAGTTAACATTCAGGGCCACATCGATGGGCTTCAGATGTGTCAGATGAGGGCCTCCTGAATGAGTCACAGGCCGCGGTCTGAGGAGAGCTGATAAGACCCTGACGGAAGACCTGCCTTTCAGTGACAGATGGAGTTGGAACAAAATGCACACACACACACGCACATGCACACGCACACAATATATAACCTATCCATACATGCATTCAGTACATACTCACACACACACACACACACACACACACACACACACACACACAAACACAAACACAAACACACACACACAATATAAAACCTATCCATACATGCATTCAGTACATACTCACACACACACACACACACACACAAGGTGGAAAAGAGGATTCAGAAAAACATGTCTGTGACAGCTGTCAAACAGCTAAAATATTGCAAAACCTTGATTGAGTAGAGAGAATAATTTGCTCAGCTTTAAATAATATCCAGATAAAACACTGTGAAATCAAATATTATCTGAACAGACTAAACTTTAAATCTAACTTCAAAATTCAAATGTATTACAACAATCCCAAACCGTTTCATCTACTTTATAGATGGACACTGTTGAGCCCGGGCAAACGGTGCAACAGATGAAGTTGTTACGTATCACAATGAGAAGACCAGCTGTACTTGGAGAATCATGGAGGGAGTCTTTTGGAACTGATGTTACACAGAAAGACCTTTGCCAATTCAATCCTTCATATTGGCTAAAGGAGTGTTTTGTGAGCACACTATGCCAATTGCTTCCCCTGTTGAATTGCACGATGCCTAGGGACGGTGAGATGCCATATGTGACTGCCTGGATACGAACCAGGGTCTTTAAGCCAGTAAAAGACTCTACTGTTTAGACATTATTGGACATCTCTATTAAAGCTATACTGTTCCACAAGAGCAAATATAGGCAAGCATGCATGGTTTCTTTATGCACTTTCCAAACTAAACTTTTGCTGTTAACACTTTTAGCAACAGCCACCATCTCTATGTCTTTCTCCTCTTGTCTGGAAAAAACAGATGATGACAACAGCAATAGAGGAGAAGTCACAGCGGGTACAACACATGCACAGTAAAATCTTGTCTGCACTTGCCCAAAGGCTCAATAGCTGACATACGATCATGGAATATGGGGGTGATCGATTCAAATTACTGAGGCGTCCATAGTCAGCCTGCCAATATATTTAAGAAGAAAAAAAAAAAGATATGTATATTGGCTGCCATCCATTTCAGCGTATCAAAAAAGTTATGTCATGCCGAGCGCACTGCACATGTGTCATACAGCGTAGCTTCCATGGTGTCAGAGTCCATGGCCCAGCCTTCATTTAATAAGCCTTGGCAACACTGGGAGTCAAGCAATAAGCCTGTTCCAAACGGGCACGCCCCAAACGGGCAAAGAGCATAGACCACCATTAGGAAAGAGACGTCTGTAAAACTTTTGACAGGAAACTTTTATTTTTTATTTGTTAAACATTCCCAGGACCAAGCGATTTTCATCTACATGACATCATGCCAATGGGCCAAGCGTTCTCATGGCTGATACGAAGGCGTCAACTCCATGTGTTGGCAATAACTCTGCCTCTATTTCCAGCATCCTGGCTCCCACAGGGTGGATGTTCCAGTCCTGAACAGGTATTTTTTCTAACATAACCTGTTGGAAAAAGGACAACACTTTCCCAACTCTTTAAAGTTAAAATCCAGAAGATTTTCATCTAGTTAATTGTCTCTTAAGTTACTATCTATCAAAGAGTGAGTTAAGACAATGGGGATTGATCATATGACCCACTAATGAAAGCACTTCAACTTGCCTTTTTGCTGAGTATTCCAATATGTGTGTGTCTGTGGCGACATTCCCTCTCTACATGTAAATAGCCACCATGTTAATGACGCTGTTGACAGGGGTTGGTCTTCCAGGTGGGATAGTCCCTGTTGGTTATGCTGCATTCATTTGTAATCGGAAATCAGGAACTTCCAACTTCTCAGTCAGGCCTGTAGGAAGGGCAGGAGTGTAATAGGAACGTGTGTGTATGGATTGAAGAGGGTAACATAGTGTGACAAGATGGAGGGCTCTGAAAGAACAGGCTCATCTGCAATTACATCTTAACGCCAAAGAGGCTGCTACAAACAAGGTATCTCAAATCTAATGGATTATGGCTTTAAATGCTGAGTTTAGCTCTTATTAAAGCCCCATGCACTCGATAAGTCCATTGTTCTTCAGTCATGGGCACAGGATTAAGTCCCAGTGGCAATAAAGGATCCAACCTGCTAAGGAGTCATTGACCAAGGCACTTAACCAGGTGTGAATGTGTGTATGAGGCAAGGTGATCCTGGAAAAGTAAGGGGGGGGGGGGCATTTTTGTTAGCGGAATTAAAGCTGTGTGGGTGAACAAACTTTTTTTGAAATATAATTTTGATTCATTTGAATTGTGTCAGTGCAGATTTTCATACTATAATTGCTTATTATATGGCTTAACCAAGCAAACAGACTGAGTTTCATTGCTCCCCTTTCCTCCCTACCATAAAGACCACGCTCAGTTGAAGAAATAACACCCCAAAGCAAACTCTTCACTGTGATTATATGATGATGCTGTTGATGGCTACCATCTGCAGCACCTAAGCACCTACAATAACAGTCCCAAACAAAAGACATGCTGGAGGGTAATAATTGCTTTTACGCAAGTGGCATTGGATGTTTTTACTATGCCCCAAAACAACAATTAAATCTTTTTTTTTTTTGCTTGCGTTAATTAAGATATTAATTCATATCCCCTCTTTCATTCGAATATGTTTTTTTCCCCTCATTCTGTCACTGCTAGGATATGCTGGCAAGTTTTCCTTCTGGTATATATCTATGGGAGAAGAATGCATTTGTTTCAACTATTTGCACATGCAGTGCTAGTGTGAATAATCGTCATCCACCATTTAGTGTCATTAAATACCATGACGCACAGACATAGGAGGTAATTCTCGAATGTTTGTTGACACGGCCGCAGCCTTCACTTAGTGCATCACGAAACTGCTTCTTACACCAGCTAACAGCTCTCTCCTTAAACTGTGGTACACAATCACACTAATTGAATCTAAGGTGCAATCTATTCATTCTCACAACAATAACATCCAGTGCCCTCCTGGGAGAAGATTTTGAGGTGTATATCCTCTCCAGGCTTTTCACTCAGTCACAAAATTGTCAGAGCGAGGACACGGAGAGAACTGCGTGTAAAGATAACAAATGCATCGCAGGAGATTTGATTGGGGCACCGACTCACAGCTCCATCGCCACGTGAACCACACCTTTAGGACTCCTGACGGTGCTCTGTAGCTGACCCTGCCCTCTGACCTCTGTGAAAAGGCTCCAGCAAAAAGATTATTTCCCCCTGCAGGGATCAATAGAGTATCACAAAAGAGCTTACATTGTATTTTTTGCTACCTTTTTTTTTGACAAAAGGACCCTTTATTCTGTGATTTAGAGAACAGCATGTGGAAATACCACCAGTGCACAAAAAGTGATATACAGGTGGTAGGTCTTTAAAGACATGACATGACATGTTGTTTTTTTCTGTGTGCTGACATCAGCTCAAACACAAAACCATCCTGTGCCTCAGTGGTTTATGACTTCATGTAATGCTGTTTCTTCTAAACACACACACACACACACACACACACACACACACACACACACACACACACACACACACACACACACACACACACTTTATAATGTGTGTAGATTACCAAAGCTTTCTCAGTCCATAAACGTATCGTCAGCAACTGAGTGTTGCTGCATGCGGCGGTACATCACACATCACACCGTTGTATAAAATATCAACTTGTACGGGAAACAGAGAGAAAAAGAGTGCTTACATACATGGGTTGCATTTATGCGTGTTTGCATGCAAGTCAGTAAGTGACACAGGCGGGCACATTGATGTTTGAATACATAAATGTTCAGACAGCTGAATGTGTGTGTGTGTGTGTCAGTCTGTTTAATCTGCATGGTATGGTGCTGCAGCGTATATGATTTAGTTAGTAATTAGGGAATAGAGACGTATCCAATTATTGGGGTTGTGAAATATCACCCTGTCTCAGTAGTTATTCCAGTACTGTCTGCACTCTGCCTTATTATTACACCAGCTGCATATATGATTACTGTGTGTGTGTGTGTGTGTGTGTGTGTGTGTGTGTGTGTGTGTGTGTGTGTGTGTGTGTGTGTGTGTGTGTGTGTGTGTGTGTGTGTGTGTGTGTGTGTGTGTGTGTGTGTGTGTGTGTGTGTGTGTGTGTGTGTGTGTGTAATAAAGCAAGAGAGAGCAAATACAGTACCATATGTGTGGGTCTAGGAAAGGCGGCGTGTACAGAGGAAATTCATTTCTGCTCATTGTAGATTATAGGTGGCAGGACCACATGCCCGCAGGAGCTGCAGCCAAAGCCATTGCTGACAGTCTCATGACACCTTGTGTGTGTGTGTGTGTGTGTGTGGGCCAGGGTACTACTGGTACTACTTTTCTCTTTCGGTCTGACTTTAAGTACATGGACACACACACACACAAATACATCATAAACACATTGTACCATTCCATACATAAACTGAATGACGATCAAGCAGATACTCCCTCTCTCACACGAAAGTGAATACATAGAGGCAAAAAACACGGCTGGACGGATGACTGTTTGTGTTTGTCCTGTATGTGTGTGTGTGTGTGTGTGTGTGTGTGTGTGTGTGTGTGTGTGTGTGTGTGTGTGTGTGTGTGTGTGTGTGTGTGTTTGTGTGCGTGCGTGCGTGTGTGTGTGTGTGTGTGTGTGTGTGTGTGTGCGTGCGTGCGTGTGTGTGTGTGTGTGTGTGTGTGTGTGTGTGTGTGTGTGTGTGTGTGTGTGTGTGTGTGTGTGTGCGCGTGTGTGCGTATGTGTGTGTGTGAGAGAGAGAGAGAGTGCGTGTAAATCTGCACAATCATATCTCACCTACTGAAAACACCACCATCCGCTCTGCCTGTCACCGGTGGAAACAAAGAACAGGGACCGTTCTATGTCAGCAACTGGAGAGCTGCTATCTCCAACCATCTGGGAGAGGGAGAAGAGAGATACTCTGAGGATGCTGCCAGAAGAAAAAAAAAACAACATTTTAAAATATAAGAATTCTGATGTGGAGGTAGACAGAGCATTCACTCCGTAGAGAGAGGTCTGACATAAACCACAAGATGGCTATCTGCCCTGGGCAGCGATGAAGAAGACGAATGTGTTGGCAGAAGTGTACTCAAGCACAGTGAACAAATATACAATATATACAATATTATACATGCAAAAGTGAAGCTGACATGTGCTATGCATTTTAATTCCGGTCATATGTTGTTCCAATACACAACATCCATACCAAAGTAAAATAGAGTGTAATAATCTCCCTGTGGACTCCTTTGTTTTGCTCGTACTTTGCACAGAAACACACACCTGCCTCCAGCCCCTCCCTTTATAGTCTCTACTACACACGCGCACACATACACTGCCAGATATGAGAGAACAAGTCATGCAGTAGAGTGAAACTGGTGAAGCATGTGGAAATAATTTACAAGTTACACATGGGAACTGGAGGACAGAGCCTACTCTGGTATTCAGGAAGGTGGGAACACATTTATCATTTACAACAACAGTGCGCATGCGATAAGGGGCTGCCCTTTTGGAGAATTTGGAGATAGTAGAAATGTTTATGGCACATCAGAATGCAATAAAAAAAAACCTCGAGCTTCTCTCATATGTCTGTGTTGAGATATGCAGGCGGTTATCACTGCTGACTCTTGCCTTGAAAACTTGCTCGCGCGAACTCCGCTGATCATGTAGAGAATTCCACAGCTCCTCTGACAACAAAAACCATGCCACGGTAACAGCCGCCTATCGCCGCCAGCCGCCCTGCGCGCAACCGGATTGGATCCTCCGGTTGACTGGCATGCTCCTCCGCGGTTCCCATTGGCTCGGCGGTAATAAACCCGTGACTGCGCCCCAGTAAAACCCACAGAAGGCGGAGCGCTGCCGACCGAGGCGGAGCTCTCCTAGGTACTTAAACGAAGCTGGTGCTGAAAGAAGTGAAGTACTAGCACGCACGACAGGCGGAGCGCCCGGTGCGCGGTGCGAAGAGTGAGAGACAAGTGTGAGAAGAAAGAAGAAAGAAGAAGAGCAGGGGATCGTGCAGCCCTCTGTACTAATGGACCATAAGGATTTTTAACCATTTGCCTGGGAGCGCACAGGTATCTTATTTTTCTCTAGTTTTCTTTATTTTGCGCCCGTGCGTAAAGACGCAGGGCTCGGTGCTTTCTCTTCCCTCACTCTTTAGCAGCTGCAAGCCTCAGACACATTTTCTCTCAGTTTTTTTCCTCTCCACGTTTCTTGTGCACGGGAATCGCAGGCACTTTTACATTCCACTGGAATTAATGATTGACTAATGGGTGTGAAGGGAGCAAGGGGCAGGGGGATCATTGATTGTGTTAGTGTACTCTTTCGGCTCAATAACACGAGGGAGCTCTTGCCCCTCTATACAGGTGACTGCTGAGAAGTGTTGAGTGCTTTCTTAGCCCACTCTCTCATCTATTGAGCAAAGGGATTTAAATGGAGCCAAGGGTTTGTGCGTAATTTTCTCTTCTCCTGTGAAAGCTATTATGCGCTATTGACAGCCCTCTCCCTATCACTCTCTCCATCTATCTTACCCTCTCTCCCTCTCAGACACCGCAGTCCATGCCTCTGCCTTGCCAGGTCATTGATGGGAAATCAACTGGATCGGATCACCCACCTCAACTACAGCGAGCTGCCCACGGGAGATCCGTCCGGGCTGGAGAAGGACGAGCTTCGGGTCGGCGTCGCCTACTTCTTCTCTGACGAAGAGGAGGAGGTGGACGACCGCACTCCGTCCGACTGCGGCTTCACCAAAGACCACAGCCCGCCGAGGAGGGACCATTCTCGGTCAGCGAAGTGGAGTACTCAGCCTTCTGCTCACAGGAATGCATCTTCTCAAAACTGCGGGAGAACGAGGACTTGAATGTGTACTCGGCCAAAACTTTGCTGACTATGTGCAAACCGGGGGACCTGCTGGAGCTGGTGGCCACCGCGCAAGCACCCCACTGGGCCATCTACGAGCAGGACGACCAGGTCATTCATCTGCACAAGGGCGAGATCCGCAAGGACAGCCTGCTTGAGATCAGCAACGGCCGCCACGGGAGGATAGTGAACAATCGGTACAGGTACCGACCGCTTCCTCCTGATCTAGTGATGCAGAACGCGGCGGGACACCTGGGCTTGAGCAGCGAGGAGATATGCTGGACCAACTCGGAAAGTTTCGCAGCTTGGTGTCGCTTTGGGAAACGGGAGTTCAAAGCGGGGGGAGAGGCGCACTCGGCGGAGCAGCAGTATTTTCTCAAAGTGCATCTGTCCGGCAGCGGGGTGCACACTCTGGTCTTTCGCAGTCTGGAGGACATGATCCGGGAGAGGAGGCGCGTGGACGCCAGTGGAATTCTCAAAGAGCTGTCTTTGGTTAACGGGGGCAAGGAGTGATCAGGGATTCCGTTTGATTGCCTCTCCTCTCCTCTCTCTCCCACCCCCCACTCCCTTCCCGCTGGGCACGGACGCACAGTTTTTGCGCACATGCAAACGTACTCGCACACAAGCACACGGACGCAAACAGCACACATGCAAGGTACCTGTTGGTTATTTTGGACTGTGATGGACCACCTCCCCGGGAGGCTGCGTCCGGACCACATGTGGCGGCTCTATGGAATTCCCATCAAATTGCAGAGTGTTGAAAACTGAGAGAGAGAGCGGCCATATAAACAGACAACGCCCCTTCAGATTACAATTCGAGTGGGACACATGATTTCTGCTCCAAAAAAAATTCCATTGCCCCGAACAGTGAAAGTCCCCTTTAAAGACCGCACATAACGCACACGGCTCAGTTTGGTTTTCTGTTTAATTTCTCTGGATAATGGAAGTGGCCCCCTTCTCGACGTATAGGGCGCCTGCTGCGGCAGACCAGACGGTGAGAGATGGGGGTTGGGGGGGGGGGGGTAAATGATGAAAGATAGGATCTGGGATGGCTCTCGAAAAGTCTCCCTTCTATTTTTTTACTGTTAGCTTTAAGACCGGGACTGACCATAACACAGATCCACTAATCCATAGACCTCTGACAGTCCCTGATGACTACGCCGTTGCCAAAACAAAGCATTTTTGGCTTGTTCAAGCTCTCTCCCTTTTGCCATAACAAGACGAATTGTCATTTTCACAATGTTGTCATCCTGCTCCACGGCACTGGATGTGTGTGTAAATTGTGTTTATATAATGATTTCAATTTGAGTCCCTTATTTTTGTATTTAAGTTTAGTGGATTTAACCCCTGGTCTCTTTTTTGGTTCAAATAAATGGAGGTTGAAATATGAAAAATAAGCAGGTGTTGTTTGGTCACACATAATTACACACAAACACACATGATCTCTCATCACATCACATCACATCTCTCTCTCTCTCTCTCTCTCTCTCTCTCTCTCTCTCTCTCTCTCTCTCTCTCTCTCTCTCTCTCTCTCTCTCTCTCTCTCTCTCTCTCTCTCTCTCTCTCACACACACATACACACACACACACACACACACACACACACACACACACACAACCACCCACTCTTACACACATGCACACAAAGAGAACTATTAATTATTTATGCTCTAGTGCCTCCTGACCTGCCTCAAGCCAATTGGGCTTCATATATCTCCATAGTATCTGGAGGCAGTAAAATAGTCATCTGCATCAAACATAAAGGCTTTATGAAAAATCCATATTTGATCTGAGAGCTACAGTATAGGCAAGCTGTATAGAGTCAATGACAACATACAGCATTTGCCCACAGGCTATTTTTCCATGTGAGGGTTTATTCTGCTGGTACTTAGCACATTCACAGGCATGTCGATCTCCAGATTATGTTTTCTCTTCTTCGTTTTAATCCAATACTGCACTACACATGTTGGGGTCTTTACATTATATTTCACCAACTGCATTGTGGACAAGATGTCCTCTGTATAATGCTTATCATGAGGAAACACATTGTGATTGTTATGGCACCTGTGTTGTATAAGTCTGCAGTGGCCTTATCTCTGGATTGATGTTCTGACTCAGAGTCAGACAGTGGCGTCCCTTTCTATGTGATCTGCTGTGAAGATGGTTTTAATCACCTTGGTCTAACGTCTCTCGTCTCTAACGTTTGCTTAATTGAGTCTGAAAAGACCAGAGTGGATTCATGGAAAAGCTTCTGCTGTAATGTACTGTACTTGTTCTGCCAGGCACCTGTGATTCGTCATGAGTTTGCATACATGAGCCAAAGCGATTTTAAAATATATATATATATATATTACAGCTACAGCGATTGTCTCGTTGAATTCTCTCCTTAAGGTAGGCTATCCTGATTCTGGCTTCAGTGTGGTCATAAATAACCGAGCTGCAGCTGGAATGGCAGACAAAGAGTTTATATTTGAGAGAGAGAGAGAGAGAGAGAGAGAGAGAGAGAGAGAGAGAGAGAGAGAGAGAGAGAGAGAGAGAGAGAGAGAGAGAGAGAGAGAGAGAGAGAGAGAGAGAGAGGGAGAGCAAGCAGGAAAAACAACATGCATGGTGCGTGTTTATCTCTGGTGGGACTGATTTTGTTTGGTGTAGGTGATGTTTGTTGCACTGAAAACTCAATCAGATAAAAGGTCTCCATTCTGCTGTGTGTGTGTGCGTGTGTGTGTGTGTGTGTGTGTGTGTGTTAGTGTGTGTGTGTGTGTGTGTGTGTGTGTGTGTGTGTGTGTGTGAGTGTGTGTGTGTGTGTGTGTGTGTGTGTGTGTGTGTGTGTGTGTGTGTGTGTGTGTGTGTGTGTGTGTGTGTGTGTGTGTGTGTGTGTGTGTGTGTGTGTGTAAATACAGACAAATAAGCCAGTGAATCTTGTAAATGTGCCTTGAGAAGATTTTCTCCTGCTATTGACCCAAATACTGTATTCTATCGGCTTTGCTGTGAAAACATTGACACATTTTCGTTTCTTGTTAGCGCCTAATTCCCCTAATTCACTTTAGCCTCTATTGGCTGGTATTTCACCAGTCTACCTCACCTTTGTTTTTTTTCTCAAAGCCAAGAATCAACATTTCCATTCCTTTTACTGTACTGCCTGAGCACCAAAACCACATTGACAGCAAACTCTGTTTTCCTACCTGCTTTTATTGTGAAAATTGGCAAAAACTGAAAATCATGTTTGTAGAGGTATAACAACAGATGTTTCAGATGAGATATAGGTGTCTTTAGTCAGACTTTAATATAATTTAATAATTGAAAAATGTCATTCATATCTATTCTGGACGGGTTTACATAAATATCCATTTCATCTCCTGGCTTTCTACTGTTTTACCTGCTGATGAATGACTGTTCAGTACATTTCAAACGGACTCTATGTTCAAATGAGGTTTCCCCAGGTGGGTGATTTTGTGTGTGCGTGTGTGTGCGTGTGTGTGCGTGTGTGTGCGTGTGTCTGCGTGTGTCTGCGTGCGTGCATGTGTGTGTGTGTGTGTGTGTGTGTGTGTGTGTGTGTGTGTGTGTGTGTGTGTGTGTGTGTGTGTGTGTGTGTGTGTGTGTGTGTGTGTGTTTCTATAGATATATAGATTTATAGCTATATAGCCATGTGCTGTGTGCATGTATATTTATGAAGGTCTGCATCTTTGTATCCATCAGCGACAGTGTGAAAGTAAACGCTGTTACTAGGGCAACTCAAGCTTTACTGTATATCCACTGAGGTCTTGTGACTGCATGCGTGTGTGTGTGAAACTGTACAAACCCTCCACAGCTTAAAGCTAGTTGTTAGCCTTAATAGCTACTCATGTAAGGCAAACATATGACAACCAAATCTCTCTCTCTCTCAGTCGTTCTCCTTTCCTCCCTCACACACTGACTCACTAGGGACCAGCTATTGTTCCTTTGTGTAGTGGTATGGATGTGTTTCAAGCGCACTGGGGTTGGTCTCCAGTGTATGTGTGTGTGTGTGTGTGTGCGTGCATCTGGACAGAGTAGATCCCAGCTACCCTTCTGCCAGCTAAATCAGTGGCCTCAGAGGAGATGTTCTGGGGAGGAGGGAACAAGACAGAATATCCTGTCTGTGTGACGCCTTTAAGAGGATCCCCCTCTAATCTAGACACTGGCCTGGACTCCCAGTAGACTTGAAAGTCTTGTCGTCTGCCATTCTTTAGAATGGATGCTTTATTCATCAACAACAACAACTGCACAGCTGGTGATGTAAATGAGGCAGTGGAAAATGGGTTACATAGTGTTAAAACATTGCTCTTAACATCTGTTGTAAAATGCACACATGCATCACATGTGGTATTTCTATGTTTGAAGCGGTATCTACACACTGACATTTAAAACTGATTACATGCTGCAACACATTTGTAATTTGAATTACACGGCCAACTGACTTGTCATTGCCCTCAAAGCATTATATCCGTGCAAGTGATTGGACCTGCATTGGTATAAATATGAAGACTCACTCGGACAGGTGCTTGGATGGTGATTCTTTAAGCTAGGGTCTGGCATCTAAAATCTGAATACAGCATCCTAGGTTATCAACAGTATTTTAGAAAAAAGTTCTAAGTTCTTGCACACCATTAAGTTTTAAAGAATAAGCGTGGTGATATTCTATATTTCTTAAAATTAACGAACCCAATTTAAACACCCGAAACACAATAAATTCATCCTACTAACAAGTATGCCTGTTTAGCCAAAGCAGGATACCCATACATCTCCATTTGTTGAACAAAAACTATTATAAATCACATAATTGAGCTGCATAATTGCAATGGCTGATATGTTTCTTTATCAGGATGAATATGGGCACCACATTTTACATTACATGCAATACCACACTGTCCTGCTACTGTAAATACCCACTAGAGCACCAAACCTGCAGCTGAAATTAGCCCCCCAAACTCACTATTGACTTATGTTTGAGTAATGTTTGCCAAAAACTACAGGGGCCAGCTGTTTTTGGGAAACTGTCTCACCCTTTTTTTTAATGAAGGTTTCTATTTGTGAGCTGTTTTTAAAGCTGTGCAACTTTAGTAAGAACTAATGGCTTTAGAGCTGAGGGGCCACAGAAAGACAAGACTTGTTGGAAGGTATTGAGAGACAGACTTTTGCTCTTTTCATGGGATATGGGAACAGTAATAGAAATAAATAAAATCCTCAGCCGGGTGTTGTGGTACCAAAAACTAGAAATGTCGTTTATCTGCCAGTCGCTTGTATTTACTTTATGTATTTACAACATTTCAGACAGTCGACCTTCAGGGGAATGTAAGATTCTCAGCCTACTGTATCTCATGAAGGTCTTCCATGCCAAGCAGTTGGAGCTAATAACGAGAATACAAGTGACAGAAAATAAGTGCGATAGCATCATGTCTAAGTATGTCTCAGTATCAGATTTTAAGTCTGTGTGTGTTTGTGAGTGTGTTGGTCAATGTGCTTTGAGGGATTCGACAAGAGAAGACGAGAAGGGAAAAGGGGTAATCTCTGCTGTGCGGGGCTGTTAGGTCTGACGTAATTCCTGATCCAAGCGCTCTGTCGAACAAAACAGACAACGGTCGTACCTGCGAACAATTACGATTCACTTGTTTCTTCAGTGAGACGCTGTTTCATCGATAGGGAAGCAGTAAAATGTCAATCGTGTTGTTTTGTTTTTTAACCCAGGACTCCTGCATTGTAGAAATACGAGGCTTGGACTGGCTTGGGCCCAGAAATTGTATTTTGAAAGGGCGTTACAGTTGGATAGGGACATGTGGTAGTAGTTAAACGTTTGCTTGCAGAGGCACTGCTCAGCCAGCAGGCAACTGCTTGGGGCCCCAAGCAGCTGACAAACTTCAAACTACAGCAGTGACATTGCAAAATGATAGTAGGAGACAGGACCTCCCTAAGGGGGCCCCACCTGACTCCACCCACTCCAAACCTGTTATAGTGATGAATGCTGGATTGAGGGCCCCCCTGTGGATTATTGCCCAGGGCCCAAACAGACTCACTAATGGAAACAAGCTATATGCAAACATTAATTGTGCCCCACCCAGTTTACGGTATAATAGATAGACTAACTGACATGCAAATAAGCAGCTCTGTTAAAGCACCTGGCCACTGTGGATTAACTGCTGTACTCTATCCAAACCTGTTTGCTCAATTCAAATGTAGTACTGTATCACAACTTGGAAGCATATAAAAACTAGGACAACATGTTTTGGTAAGAAAGCAACATTTGGACAGTTTCTTTGTGTTTTGCGCTACAGCTATGATATGGGTTTTTGTACCTATAGCAAGGTGATATTGTCCTCCCCAAAAATATACCTCACAGGTTGTTTGTAAGCAGCTAATTGAGACCCATATTTCCGTTTATTGTGACAGGGTCATAGTAATTAAGGCTGGGGCAAAGAAGGACATCCAGTGACATAGTATAAAGAGCGACAAAATCCGCACAAGGCGAAGGTTGGGATAGAATAGAATAGAATAGAAATACTTTATATATCCCGAGCTGGGAAATTGCAGAATGCAGGATCAATGGATTGGGTCAAGCAAACACAGGACACAAGGGACCACTGTTTGTGTCCTGTGTGAAACCAAAAGTCAACATTGACTCATTTTAATTAACATTAAGTTAATTTGTAAGTTAGGTATGTACAGAAATAAAGTCACGCAACGTAACAAACAAACTTTTTTTAAATTCAAAACAGTCTTTTCCTAAACCTAACCAGACTGTAACGGCTTCACAATGTTTACCAAGTTTCAAGTGGTGACCGTTGATCTGCCACTGGTAGCAAATTTAGAAAATACCCCTGTGGGTCATATTAGATGGTAGGAACAAATGACCTATTGGAGGACTTGTTGGGTGTGTTATGTGTTTTGTATGAATCTTAAGGTCAGTGGAAAAGAAAAAACACTTGTAAGTAATAAAACCAAACAGTACTATTTCTCTACCGCCTCTAAATTGTCTATTCTGAGGGCAGAAGCTGCAATAATTGACTGTGCTTCACTGAGTTTAGGGACCGAATGGCCTCTGGATATGTGCTCTGCCACAGCTGCAGCGCTCAAGCCTCTCCACCTCTGTCAAGAGATAACTGCTAAATGTCAGCAGCATATTGTCAACAAACTCAAAAATGTTGTAGAAGTACCTTTCATTAATATGGCTGTACAGCTTAACAAACATTACCTTTATGTTTACACTGGGCCCCAAAGATGAAGATATTTGATTGCTTTTGGAAGAGAAGACAGAATCAGCCACCACGGGAGTCTGATGTGTGGATGACATTTGTGAGGTGAAATCTAATTTGGACAAAAAATGAAATGAAAGATTTTGACCGTAGAAGTAATTTCACGTTCCCTTGACATGTGTTGGTTAATATCTCATCACGTTTGCTCCTAGGCCTTTCATAATCATTGTTTTTCAAAGCAGACCCCATTCTCTTAAATAAGCTTAATTTAACAGCTTTTTCTCCATAATTAATGTTTAGTTTCCGAAACGCATTTGTACATAATAATCGGCAATTTGGCAACGATTAAACATTCATGGAAGCTGAATTTCCATGAAAACGTTCTTAACAAGATAATGAGGTTTGAATTCATTGTATGAAAGGAGACATATTGTCCTCATTTTCAGGTTCATTTCATGTATTTTGGGTTTCTACTAGAACATGCTTTAATGTTCAAAAAACACATGTGTTTTCTAATAATATCTGTTTGTATATACCTGTGTTTCTATCTCTGTCCAAAACATTTCAAGGCCTTCTGCTTCTGCGCTCTTGGCTTCTCTGCACTGCCATTGTAGCAGGAGAATAACTGTTACCACACTGTACAGGTACATTCTACCTATATATGGTAAAGTTGTTACATCTCAACCGTACAGAAGTGCTGATAGCTTGTTTTAACAATTTGAAATGGTTTCTGAATATGGACTGCGTGTATTTCTCTGTTTATTGCGCGTTTTGATACCATCACAGTATTTAGCTTATGCTTTCTCACTTGTTAAACTATTGGACCTTTAATTATGATGAGTCAATTTAGCAGGGATTTGGTGTGTGGCTCAAACACACTCTAGCCAGGCTCATGGTTTAGTTATGTCCAAATGCGCCATGTCAGAAATATTTCCTGAGAATGTCAGGAAGAAATACAACACTTTTTACCTTCTGTAAAACGATCCAGAAAAAATACCTCAGGTAAAACTAGTCCCGTCTAATAACCACCCTCTGTAAAACATAAGTTGATATACGTCATATCCTGTCAATACGTAGTATTATGTACCCTTTTAGATAATCGATTCTGTCCTTTAGTTCCGTGTTTACTTAATTCTGTGATATCATGAAGCTACGTAGCACGCACATGGCGACAGGGAGGTTGTGTAGTGGTAAATCGTGTAATCCCTCCTACTCCTGGTAGAATACAGGGATTTCTTAATCCTGTGCGAATTGGCCATTTATATTACAGACATCCTGAGGTAAGACTAGTTTACCCCACATCCCCACATTAAACCTTTCCCATCCGAATGGGGCTTTAGAGGCTGCTAAATTCCATGTAGTGAGTTAGACAAAAATAGAACGCTATATTTCATAAGATTCACAAATTTGTGTGCGTAACTTTTTGTAAGATATCATATGAACCTGCTGATGAGAATACGTTGCTCCGGCAAGTCTATCAGAGGGTTTAACCCTGGGTTGACTGGTTAAAGGATTGCACCCATCAGTCCACCCTGACTGTTTTATGTGTGGGGCCCCCGTCCTCCGCCTCACTTCTTAATGAGTGAGAAGAGAAATTGCCCACAGGCTGTGGGCCAGTGCAATCACAGTTTGATTAATGGGAAGGACCTAACATAGCCCCATCTTTCCGTCTCTGTGGTTTTAACCCTTTTTAAAAAGTCACAGGAAAAGGTTACTGTAAATGTCATTATGAGCATTTCACAACCTTCCTGGCTGCCCTGCTCTGAATAACCCACCGCTAAATGTCATTCTCTTAACATTTTCTCATGTTATACTCCAGAGTGTTTTCCCCAGTAAAGGCTTATATTTGACCATTTTCATAACGTTACTCTTTGCACTCGGAAATTTCTCCTGCATCTTTTACAATTTCACACCGTTGAATAATGTCCTGAGTGAATGCATTTTCACACAGAGTTTGAACTGAGCTCCTGGTAATTGTTTTCCCCTTCTCTTTCAGTATCACACTGCAGAGGTTCATGTGAGGATGCCTGTAATCTCTCTCTCTCACTGGATAAGATCTAAGGAGTGCAGCTGGAAAACAAGCATGTGGTAATTTGACAGTCAGCGTGTGGCTTGCTAAGGCTATTTAAGAGGTGACAGTGTGCGTTTACACATTTATGACCATAGCGTCTTCCCAGCTCGATGCAGCTACGTTTGTGTGATAGGGCTGAGTCATAAGAATGATACATTTTTAACAATAGACTGTTGAGCTCAATATTCATTCACTTTATCTCTAATGGATTTATATAAGGATGTAGTGTGAAAGAACAATAAAGTGGACTAGCAAAAATAATCTAAACTGCTACAAAATATAAAGTGCAAAATAAATGTCAAAATTTCTAGATTTAAGGGTTTAAATCTTTCTGTCATGGGCTTACAATTAGCCTATTCCTTAATACACTTCTCATGACAGCACACCTGTGGCCAGGTAATATTCAAACAGAAAGACTGTACACATCTCACAGAGACTGACGAGTGGGGGGTTCACAGGGGCCTGGAATATAATTTTTGCCCCCTGGCTCCACAACAGGTTCAACAAGAAATCATAAAGAATATATTGTATATCTTCCTTACCCATAACTTTGCCATATTGCACATATACAGTGGTGATATTGTGAAAGAAAGTACGAGGAGTGGTACAAAATGACATCCAACATCTTAAAGGTTCCATACTGTGCTCATATTTAGGTTCATACTTGTATTTTTGGGTTTCTACTCGAGCACGCTTTACATGCTTTGATGTTCAAAGAAGGCACAGTTCCTGAATACGGGCTAAAATAAATAAAAATGCCTGTGTTCACAGAGGAAACACATTTCTTCCTGGAAAAATAACTTCAGCACAGTGACCAGGCTACATAGTGTGACTGAGTGTGCGAATTATTGAGCGCTGGAAAGTGGAGAGTGAAACGCCTGAAATCACAGCTAAGGACCGGTATTATCTGTCTTTGATACACACTGATTACTCAGCATAACACTCTCTTCGGGTTAAATTGCCAAAGAATTCTGCCATGCATTTGCTCAGTCAAACAACAAGAGACTACCCTGTAACATTATTGTGCTTTAAGGTGAACTTTAAAGACATTTCCTTCACTGTAAATAATAAATGAATAAAAAAATGTCACTAATAAACACTGTTAAAGCCAGTCAAGGTCATCAGTGAAGTTTAGGAACGAGAAGGTCGAGAATGAATCAGCGATTGCTTGTCAATAACATCACTGCCACGCATGAATTACTGTTGAGGTTGTTTACCAGAGCCAAATGAATTCCTTAGTGTAAGACAGCCTCTACGAACACACACACACACACACACACACACACACACACACACACACACACACACACACACACACACACACACACACACACACACACACACACACACACACACACACACACACACACACACACACACACACACGCAAACATTTATCAATATCTGGAGTTAATGAGCGGTACTTTAACATCAAATTAATGATGATACACTTGCCAAAAGATATTTTCTCTCTCTCTCTCTCTCTCTCTCTCTCTCTCTCTCTCTCTCTCTCTCTCTCTCTCTCTCTCTCTCTCTCTCTCACACACACACACACACGCACACACACACACACACACATTATTTTGGTCACTATTTTTCCTCATATTTCCACTGTCATAAAAAAGCGCTCAAAAATTGCTGCCTTTTCCAGTATTTTTCTTGTCAGAAACTCATTTCAACACTGTCTATCATCTCTTGTCTCGTCCAGTATGCTTCAGTCTCTCACACTCACCTCTCAGCGACCCATGTGGGGTTTCTATTCTCGTCCAGCCTAAATGGACTACGAGTGTAGGCTCTTCTCTCTCTTTTTTCTGTCTGCATGCCTTCAAATAATATCATCTGTTTTCAATAAATGCATCGCTTTAATTTGTCTGGAGAATCAACACTGCATTTTTTGGCAGGCTATGCAGGACTCCCACACTGTTAGAAATCTAAATATACAGCGTAAGCACTGTATGGGAAATCGAGAAAAAAATGTTTCTCTTAGCAACGACGGCAATTTGTTATTTGTTGATTTTTATACTAATGACAACACTATTTTCAGTTGGCATATTCAAGGCTGTAGACCACAGAAAAATAATGCTGTGAATAAAGGCTGAATCAACACATTCACTTATTTCATTTATGAGCAGGCACACACACAGGGAACCTAGGAGAAATGGAGGATGATGCACCGGTGGAGATTCAACTGTAAGTGTCACCTGCCCAGGTGAAGGGCAGGTGACAAGTGCTATTTGGGATTTTACAACAATGAACAGAAGTTTCATGAATAAAGCTGCTTGTAAACACTGTCATGGAAAAATGTGTTATGATTACACCTGACAGCACTGAAGGTAGACCCCACTCAACACCACACAGAGTTAAACACTGAGGAAGACAAAAGAAGAACAACCTGTTTTACCTGCCAAAACACTACAGGAACAAGTCTGTAAGGTCTATTCAGACTTATTTAAACTGATGTTCATGACAGCAATTACTCTTCTGGATATTCCAGCAAAGTAACCATAAATCACAATTGCTATATTACGGCTTATTCCATCTGATAATGTAAAGATAAGATTTTCATGTATATCATAACGCTCATCCACAGAGAAATGCACACAGCCTGTATTCAGAAACTGTTGCTTTAAATGAGCCTTCAGGACTTCTGTAAGTTTGTGATGTCACAACTTCACTATAAATAGGTCCAAAATGTCGCTACAGTGCCATTACAGTCATTTCCCGCTGATGTGGAAGACGGACCAAAACGCAGACCAATCAGCATATTTACTGTTAAAGAATCACCATAGTGAATACAATTTCTCCTGAGTGGAATGTCAAATTTCATGGCGAGCCATCCAACTGTTATTGAGATATTTCAGACAGCAGCAATGTGGTGGACCGACTGGCAAGCTGACAGTGTCATCCTTAGATCCATGCAGCTAGTGTGGCTGCAACAAACAAACTTTCATTAAACCCTCCATCTTTAGTATATGCCCACGTCTTCCAAATTACATGCTTTGCAGGCACAGTTTGTAACGTAGGCTTTTAAAATGTTAAAAGGCGATTGCCTTGATGACATCATCGGTGTTACTTTCTCAGACGTGGCCAAGCTCCTCCAGAGCTACGCAAGATATACGGTTGTTTTCATTTTCAGTAGTACTCCTCATGGAGTCCTCCAAATATCAGATCTGTGGAGTGCCTCTTTAAAAGAATCATAACGCGTTGAATCAGCACCTTAAAAGTCAATATAATATTCTATTGATGTTCCTGCCAATTTCCCTCACACACTTGTCACACACAAAAATGAACACACACTCACACGCATAAGTAAACACATGGAGAAATTAGGATGAAATAGGGAGTAAAAACTCACCTTTCCTTTCACAGAGTGCCTTTAAATCATCCATACAGGAAATGGGTTTTGGAATTGATTTTACTTTTATAGTAAAGAAAGCAATTCAGTGCTGGTTTAACTACTGTCCTTTTCTCTAGGCAAGTGCTCCCATTCACCATTCAGCAACCAGTGGTCCAATAACAATAGCGCACGGGATCATGAGCATTCACAATGTGTGTGTGCAGCTGAGTGTGCGTGTGTATGTGTGTAAGAGCTGCAAATGTGTTTGTGCGTGAGCTCATCCATAAATGAGTGTATGTGCAAGACAAAAAAAAAAAGGCATAATCTGCCGGTAATGGAACATGAAACCGAGCAGAAAATTGCAAAAAGAAATGACTCCTAGGGAGGGTGTCAGCTCTGATGAAACAAAGCCCTTCATGTGTGGCCTAATAAAGGCAGGCAGAGGGGCTAATGTCCTCTATAATCACACCTTTATTCTGATACATAAAAAAGAAAGAAAGAAACAACACAAACACATACACATACACACATAGCTGGAGCACGGCCAAATATCCAAAAGTGGCCTGATAGTTAATTAGCAAGTATGATTTTACTCCCTTAGATGTCAGCTGGCTACTGCAGATAAGAGCGCTTGTCAAAGTCTTTCCTAATGGATTCAGAATATGACGTGTGTTTTCCACATTAAAACTGACAGAAATTAATAAAGCAAAATAACGTAAGAAATGTTTTAGGAATCAAAATGAAATTATTAAAAAATAGAAAAGCTTAGCAACAGGTGTTTGCTCCAAAGTCTCTATCTGTATATGCTGGTCAACTTGTTGCATTTATTACAGTAAATATATATATATATATATATATATATATATATATATATATATATATATATAGTACTCACATGTCCTCATAATTGAGGGATATGATTAATTTTGGAGGTTTCAGTGACACGTTAACAATTGCAGGAAAGTTTCCCACGTTTCACATTTGGTGAGTTTATGAATTGGATTAAATCAATTCACTAAACTGAAACATTGATTTTTATACTTTGGGAATCATGATTGAATTATCTCATTACTTCAACAAATACTACAATGAAATGTGACTTTCAGTGTATGTGTTTGTGTGTGTGTGTTTGTGTGTGTGTGTGTGTGTGTGTGTGTGTGTGTGTGTGTGTGTGTGTGTGTGTGTGTGTGTGTGTGTGTGTGTGTGTGTGTGTGTGTGTGTGTGTGTGTGTGTGTGTGTGTGTGTGTGTGTGTGTGTGTGTGTGTGTGTGTGTGTGTGTAGCTTAAATCATTAACCAAGTTTGTAGCTGAAATTATCTCTCTGGGTGATGTTTAGCTTAGAGGTCCCATTATTGCTGAATTCTAATGCCATATAAAGTATGTAGCTTTGCAACATAGACTGTATAGAAAATGGACATAGCATCTCCGCCTCATTTCCTCTTACCAAAAAAGGGCATTGATGTGACGTTGGGGGGGGTGTATGTCCGTCTGTCTGACGTATACCTCAGAGACAAAGTGAGGGCTAGTGGCTAGCTGTCACTCAAGAGGCTGCGCCCCTAATTATTCATAAACTTTAACCTCCACTAAAATAAAAAGTAGCCTGGTACAAAAAAAAAAATCACCCCCCTTATTATGCTGTGAAACGGCCTGTTTCACACGGGGGTCGATAAGGAATTGCTCTATTATGTAACCTGCGCCTAGTAGCGAATCTGCAAACTGCAATTTTTGGCACTTCCTTATTGGATAAATCAGGAAGTCGCTGTGGTGGGGCTTACTTTACACACAGCTTTCTCACTGCCTCACAAACTTGATGTGATAACTGTAAGCCTGTCACAGTATTACTCAAAGGGACTTGTCCCCAAATCTGGAAGGATTTGGATTCAGTCTACATACCAGAGATCTGGTCATGAGTCACATGACTTCTTCATCTGGAGACTTTAGACTTGACCTGACAAAATCAGAGAAGACTTGCAACTCGGTTACAACTTTAACACAAAACACCATAGAATTACTTAAGACCCAAAACCAGGTGGAGAGATTATATCTCCATACTGGCCTGGGAACGCCTCGGGATCCCCCAGTTAGAGCTGGTTAATGTGGGCAGGGAAAGGGAAGTTTGGGGTCCCCTGCTAAAGCTGCTGCCCCCGCAACACGACTGCGGTCAAGCGGTTGAAGATGAGATGAGATGAGATTACTTAATATCCTCTCGAAGCCCAATTATTAGTTTAAAAAGTAGACAGTGAATACATTTCCAAATCAATCCAGAAGCAGCCAATCACATGTGCGTTCAGAAGGCAAAAACCACCAACCACATTGGTTGGTAATGCTTTATTTCACAGTTGTGTTATAACCATTGCAATTTGTTAACCTGACTGGTTATCTGAGAGGGCGCCCTTAGAGGCTGACTGGGAAAAGGCATGCGCTTGATTGGACGAACCCTCTGTTTATCAAACTCTTGCCAAAGTCAATCACGAGGAGAGCGAAATCTTTTTTATCGAGAAAAGCCTTCAGTGCCGATCTCTTCTTTCAATCAAGAAACAAAAGCCAACAAAAGCCTGCTCACAACCTGCAAATACTATTCCTAGACAGAGATGAGGGGCACATTTTGAGACGGAACATGATTTTCAGGCAGAGAAAGGTGCGAACGACATTAAATCCCTTTACCATGTCGGTCAGGAGTGTCAGACAGTGGAATGAGGAGGTCAAAAAATCAGCAAAACTGAGTGTCTTCAAAATGAAGTATGTAAATATGATGGTTAATCGTTACAGAATGAACCAGCATGAGGGTTGATAAAGGTCAGGAGTCAGCAGACACTATGTTGAGACGGTATGGGGAAAAAAAACAAAAACCACTTGCACCCAAACAAAAGCAGACACACACACTGTTTGACTGTCTAGAGCTCGACTGCAGCTATGATTACTGTCTGATGTTGAAACAGGTTATGTCAAATGTCATAAGACAAATAGTATGATGAAGATAATGTATTCTGTGGTAACGGGAGCGGGACTAGATAAGCTTTTGCTTCTCCCGCTTTCCCTTTCGTAAATGTGAATCGTATGATTTAAACTAGGATAAAGATAAAGATAAACGGGATTACCGTATTACCCGACTAGATCTCTGCGCTCTGAGAATGCAGGGCTACTCGTCGTTCCTAGAGTCTCCAAAAGTAGAATGGGAGGCAGAGCCTTCAGCTACCAAGCTCCTTTCCTGTGAAACCAACTCCCAAGTGTTGTTCGGGAGGCAGACACTGTTCTCATATTTAAGAGTCAACTTAAAACTTTCCTTTTTGATAAAGCTTACAGCTTGGGCTTACGAGCCCTTAGTAATGTTGTTATTTTTAAGCTGATTTTGTTCTGCTTAATGATGCTGCTATAGGTTAGTCTGCCGGGGGATAATACTTTTCCAGATACTCTGAGCTTCTATCCTCTCTGTCTGTATTATTCATGTCTCATCAATGCATGTTACTAATTCAACTGCTTCCCCAGAGTTGTTTGTGCTTTGTCGTCTCGCAGGTCTCTGCTGATCATGGTGGTGCCTGCTGCCGGGGTCCTGCATGATGCTTCCTGCTACTATTATAATCTCTAACCTTAGCTGTGCTTGTTTCTACTATTCTGCTGTATTAACTGCCATAACATATAAGTCATATTCACATGCCTGTAATAGGGAAGGTTTTCGTTGCCACCGTACTCTACGGGGGAATTGTTGGGTCTATTTTTTTCATAAATAAGTCATAGAGTGTGGTCTTTACCTAGTTTGTAAAGTGTCCTGGGATAACTTTTGTCATGATTTGGCACTATAAAAAAAATTGAATTGAATTGAATTGATAATGTGTGATGATTGATCAAACTGACATGCCCCAAATAAACAAACAAATAAATAAGAAATAAGAAAAACTCTCCGCTTCTGATAAAAATGATGCTATTTTAGCGTGCCCCAAATTACATCCTTGGAAGGAAATGATTGGGAATTTACAGACTTGTCAAATAAAGTCTTACAAACAGAGCTCACGTCTCGTTCACAGCTTGGATTGCCCTTGAAGGAATCTCTGAAATGGACCCAAACAGAGAAATAAACTGAAAGAGTGCCACCTGCAGATATGTCTGGTCAAAGGTTAAACGTTTGGAGCTTCAGCCATGATTCATCAGTATGTGGGTGAGGGCATGGGTGGTTGAACGCTGTTATTATGTGCCGCTACATGGGGTCTCATACTCTTTTAACTCTCCCCTGTCACCTTCTCCTTCTGTCTGTGGGATGTCATTTGTGTTGATGGGGCTGCTGGAATCGACTCAGCAGGGGGGATATGATTTGACATCCCCGGTGGGGGAATTGGACAAAACTATATTCAACAGCTATCATTGCCTGACCTGCCCTTGACCGCCACTGCTCCGATGGATTTGCTAAAAGACCCCGTGTCAAAGAGATTGGTTGTGGTGGACAACTCCTCTGTGGATAGCTGAAAAGTGTGCGAGCATGTGTTAGACTTTGTCAAGCTACTGTCAGTAAATAAAGGTTAAAAACAAATAGCAAAAGGATTGTGTGCAACCATCTGGCGGTGGCAGTTTCTTTATAGCACCAGACGCAGCTCATATCGTCCCAAGGGGATCTCATCCCATTCAGCCAGTCAGCCAGCCAGCCAGCCAGCCAGTCAGCCAGCCAGCCAGTCAGCCAGCCAGCCAGTCCTTCAATGGTGTGTGTTGGAGCATAGATAAAACCTTATTCTGATGCCCAAGAAAGAGTGAGGGAGTGAGAGAAAGAGAAGAGAAGAGGAGGAGAGGGAGTAAAATATTGATGAGAAATGTGAGGCACAAAAATAGAGCGGCTCTGAATTCCCGATGAAGGGCAAAGGACCCACGCACACACACACAGCAGGGTGTAACAATAAAGCAGATGAATAAACCACGCACACACTCACACGCACACGCACTATAGCATTTTTGTGCAAAAGCATGATTCAGCACAAAATAAATCTTCCCAGAAGTGCTTTTCAACAGCCTAAAATAGTAACTGCCTATCTTCCATTTTTTGTTGTTGTAATATATTCTATGTAGATATCATAAAAAAGTATCTCTTTCATTATCTACAACCTGAGGTCAACTCAATGCGCGGGCAGTATGACTGTACACAACAACAGGCAACAAAAAGACATTTGAGGCATGCTTTCAGAGTCCTTCAAGACCTTGAGAGTCGAACCAAAGAGTCGAACAGCGGAAGAAAAGAATGCATGAACCGCGTTACAATGGGTGTGAAACACAACAGCCAAGCAATAACAAGTTTCTGCTGCCAGTCCATGTTCACATTCAACACACCCATTCATCTGTTGACTCCTGCTTATCTCACGTCAGCAGTCACACGTATATGTGTGTTTTATTTAATAAGACCCAATTGGTCTTTAAATACATTTTGACAATAACGGTTTTAATTTAAATTAAATCAGATGTCAAGAAAATATCAAATTTAATCATTTTATCCCACTGACGCTCACAGCGGCTCTCAGCCTTTAATACACTTTTAGAGTAATTAATTTGTTTTGCAAACGAATTACCCCAACTGGGTTAAACCGATAAGGGTTTCCCCCTGGAGTTGTGGTCCAGAGATCAGGCAATTACCAGAAACAGACGCAGTATCACCCTGCAGAGAAAATGAGCATGCTTTTTTTACACCGGGCCCACATATGTGGGTTCGACCTTTAAAAGTAATACCTGAAAGAGTTCTTTCTCTTTGGTATGTTCTTGGAAAGCAAACGTTATCTGAGATTTAGATTTAAAGAATGTTTCCAACAGTTGGCTAAAGTACCGTTGCACTCCTTAATTATAAGATAACTTTTTTTATATAATAATCTCTAGGAAACTGTTGGAGTGACTCACAACAATAATCCGCTCTCAGACTTTGTGACCTGAGGGTCAGCCGGTCTCTTAGGGCAACAAAAACCTGAGCCCCCACAGAGCTTTTCCTGAATGGATGTTGTAGAAAACAGAAAAGTCACAAGGCTCTCTTTCTCACACACATACACACACACACACACACACACACACACACACACACACACACACACACACACACACACACACACACACACTATGATGGAGAACAATTCCCATCCAGCCCCGGCCAATTGCAGTTAATTGCTTCTGCGAATGACTGATTGGGTCCGATTTCTACCACAGCAGGATGTTGGAGGAAGAGAGGATGAAAGAAGGAGAGAGAAGGAGAGATAAAAACAAAAACATCAACCTGTCACAGAGGGGCAATTAACAGGTTGATTAACTCCTAACCATGGCCAGACTTTCCTCTAGTGTGTCTGAGTGTGTGTGTGTGTGTGTGTGTGTGTGTGTGTGTGTGTGTGTGTGTGTGTGTGTGTGTGTGTGTGTGTGTGTGTGTGTGTGTGTGTGTGTGTGTGTGTGTGTGTGTGTGTGTGTGTGTGTGTGTGTGTTCGTGTGCGTGCCTGTGCTCTTATAGGATGAACGAGATGGACGAACCCTTACTGCAGATCTTACAAATATTGATCTTACAATAACCCAAATCTGACTAGGTCATATCATTTCATTTTTTTTTCTCTCATCCTTTTATTACTCTGATTTTGCTGTGGACAAAGTTGGGAGTTTTAATTCACTGAAACAATTAATGTAAATGAATGGAAAGTGGCATTAGCATATACACAGGTAATATACAGCGGGTGGGCCAGAAGCTTGTCGACTATACCACTCCCTTTTGGTTTGAGACATGAACTGCGGTCTCCTTGGTGAAAGTCCTGTGTTTGCTTGAACCATCCATCCACCCTGACCTAGACAGTTAGCAAACTTGTAACACAGTTTGTTCAAGATGTAAAACAGAGGAGGTTAAATAAATTGAACTCCAGGCGAAACATTTGCACAGATGAATTTCACCTCCATGAGCGGATCCAGATTTATTCCTCTGATTCCGATTTCATTGGAATTAAATGATTTCACTGGGAAATTTCACAGTGTTAAATCCTAAAGTGTCCAGGCTTTTACAGTGACCCCATTGGCTGTGGGGCAGGTCTACAAAATTTTAAACATTTTAAATATGGCTATTAGGCAAGGGCATCATTTAGAAGTGAATCATTGCATTAAAGAACATTAAAGGGTCGCTTTACCCAAATAATTAAACAAAATAACTTTTTTTGGTGACAACAGCAGTGACTTCCCAGAGAGTTGTTGTCACAGTGACGTTCCAGGCCACACAAAAGTATAGGCTACTGGGTGGATGGATACACCATTGTTGTAAATAGCACACTATGTAACTGTATGGGACCTTTAATATGTGAGTAGTAGTGATATAACACCAACAGTGTTACATCACTGTTTTTGTACATGTTACGCATTATTAGTAAGATCTAGCGGGCTAGCTGTTTTTTCCTGCTTCCAGCCTTTATGCTAAGCTAGGCTAACCACCTCTATCTCCAAACTTATAAGAGTGATATTCATTTTAATGCCTTACTCTCAAATTCCATTTATCTCTATTTTATTGAGATGGAAGCGGAAATCTCAAAGGGGAAGTCCAAAAAACCCGGACAAATAAAACCAAAACTTTCTGCATATCTAGATACTACTAGATGTTGATTGACTCTAACATAGAACAAGTTAGATCAGATATGCGCATTTGAAACATATGCAATACTACATGCATTTAACCATGAAATACTAGGCTCAACTAATTTTATATATATATATATATTTAATATTTATAAATGTGGCTTTACTGTAGAAATCCGTATAAACTCCTCCAGGATCATGTTTATCTTGAGTGTGACACATTTTTCCAAATTCAAATGGATTTCAACCTCAAATGGCTTGTTGAACACACTTGTGATAGATTCTGGAATGATAGGAAGACCGGTTACCTTAGCAACCTAGCACCTTTTGGTTCCTTTATATCGTTGGAAACCGAGAGAGAACAAGAGGGAAGGCAATATCGGCTGACAGGCAGGCAGGCAGACACAGACAGGCATGACTTGCGTTTTGTAGCCCAACAGGTATACAGAGCAGCTCACGTTTCTGAAAACCAAGAATGTATAGGTTATAATATATAGTAAACGTGTGAGGAAGACAAAGAGATAATGAGTGAAAAGGTGGACTGAGGAGTAGCAGTTAGAGAGCTGCAAAATCAAACTCCTGGAAACCTTCAGCACAGAATGTCACCAAATAAAGAAATAAAAAAACACCAAGAAGTAGGTAAACACACACTATGCACTTAAACACATGTATAAACAGACAGAGGCTAACAGTGAGACATAAATAAATAGGGGGGGGGGGGGGGGGGTAACCTGCAGACACATACATCTAGATGATTAATGTAGAGCTTCTTGTGTGAAATGGAGCAATGTTGGTACTTCAGCTTCCAGCCAACACTTTGTCCATCTCTCTTTTCTTCTCTATGTTTCTAACTTTTACGTAAGGTTTACTCTTAAAGAAGCATTTTGAGTTGTGGAGAGTTACACGTTAGGTCTGTCACTCTTCAAATGAAATGTTTAATTTATAATGATTTGTTCAAATTAAACATTCCCACTATAATTACACATAAGCACTGTTTTTAAAAAAAAATCTGCATCCAAATAAAACTGCAAAAACACATTAAACTGCAGCCAAACCAAAAAGGCAGCGATCTAACCATAACTATAAAGCAATGTTGGCCAGTCACACAAAGAAGAAGAAGAAGAAAAAGTTGTTGGCCAATGAGAAGTATCGTCTAAAATCGGCAATGTTGGCAGTTGGGTTGTTTGGTTATGTAGTAGAGACCTCTGGAGCGTATTCTGACACCTCCGTTCCTCAATATAGTGGAAGATTGACTGTGCATTAATGTGTAAACATTTCAAAAGTTCTGTCGTAAAGTTAAAACCGACACTATTTTGTCAATGTTTGTCTTTTCAAAAAATGACGCCTCATTTGTGACGCCTCACAAACGATATAACAGCACACACTCTGACGTTTCCCTATCTACACCTCGACGCTGAGAACAGGCTTTCAAAAAATCTTCACCCTGGCTTCCAAAAAATCGTGTTTCAGTGACCTAATACGCAGTTTGCATGTGGACAAAAAGGCCAAAAATATGTACAAAAGGCTACTTTTTAAAAAACACCAGTGCACACGTCGACTAGGTCTCAGTGAGCTGATGCACTGAACAGAACAAAAGGCTGTAGTTTAAGGTTGGCGATTTGGGTTGCATTCCAATTAGTTACACATTGGTTCTAATCTGACAAACTTCTCATTCTTTTTTTTAATGACAGCACCTATTAAGTTACAAGCAAACACAAAATGTGAAACAAGGGGCAGCCAGTGAGTGAGTGGTTAGAGAAGTCACCCCATGTAAAGAGGCTAAAGGTCCTCGAGGCAGTGGCAGGGGGTTCGACTTAGACCTGCGGCCCCTTGTTGCATGTCTTCCCCCCTCTCTCTCACCCCATTTCCTGTCTGTCCTATCAAATATAAGGCTTGAAAAACTGCCAAAAAAAATTATCAAAAAAAAAAGTGAAATAAGGCAGCCAGGAAGACAGCAAGCACCAAAATGTGGAGATGAAAAGAACACTTTTACACACATATTCCTCTTTACTTTCATATACGACACATACTGACCCCCCCCCTCTCTCTCTCACTCACACACACACACACACACACACACACACACACACACACACACACACACACACACACACACACACACACACACACACACACACACACACACACACACACACGCACACAAACGCCCACACACACACACACATACACACACACACACACACACACACACACACACACACACACACACACACACACATATACACACACACACAAACGCCCACACACATTTACTGAATACCCAGTGGAAGACTCCTGTCCAGCATAGCTCTCTAAGCTGCTATAAATCAGACGGCTTTCACAGACTCACCACCTGGCAAACAACTGATAGGGAAAGAAAAAGGAGCGAGGCCCGGAAGAGCAAATGCAACAAAAGATCGGGTCTAATGAAACAATAGATACAAGAAAATAGGGGAAGGAGGGAAAGGGCAACAACAAGAAACTGATAAAAAAAAAGCCAAAGAACACAAAGTTCATCTCCACTGTTAAAAGGAGAGGACAACTCAATTTCAGAAATTTACATCTATTTTCTTCGCAGCCCTCACGGTTCATATTACCATGGTGCCTGTGGTTTCAGGCAAGAATATCATACGCGTGTTTCTTCCCCCTGAAAATCAAAAATCTCCTACAGTAGTGAATGTAGTCATCCTTGTCATGTTCCCACTTGATTGAGAAAGACGCTCCAGCCGTAATAACGAATATTAATCCCCCTCAAGGAAATGTTCTTTTTAGTCGAGATTCAGTGATTTTCTCAAGGGCTCTTTAGTGGGGCTGGAAGTCTACCAGAACCAAGGTCCTTGGTTTGAAGGATAGTCTCCCTGCTCATTACATGACACCCTCACCCTGCTGCCTACATTGTATTACTCACATTTTACATGGGTCACTCCTCTTTTGCCTCGGGCTATGACTGCAGTGCATGTTTTACACACTGTACTGTACTGATGGGAATGCTGCATTCAGGCCCTGCAGCGGCGCTTCCCCTACAACCGGCAGAGACCGAGCTGCTCTTGTAATTTGGTGGATACATATCAAATCTAAGGTCTTAATAAGATGGGGCACTTTTAATTCTGAAAATACATGTGGTTATTTATTTTCAAGATTAATACTACAAGGCGCATGAAATCCTTCCTAAATCTCCCTGAAGCTCCAACACTGTACACTTGCCGGTAAAGCGGATCACATTTAGTCTCTCTGCTCTCCTGACATAGTGACTTCAAAGCCTTTCTTGGGAGAAGAGCTAACAGTATAATTAAATCTAGACAGACGATAGGAGAGCAAACGCCTGCTAAATGGCTATCTTATCTTCTCTGGCCTGACAAACTGTCAAACCCATCTCTTCCATTTGTACATAATAGGATGGTGGAGGCAATGACATGACAACACAATGATGGGTAATTGTGAGGAGGTGTGTGCTTAGATGTAGAAAATGTCAGAAGCGACAGTGAGGTGATATAGACAGATGAAGAACTGGTTTGTTTAAAGCACGGCTAGAGAAGCATGAAAGAACTTTCTCCCTATTCCTCAAAGACCTGGCCTGAATTGTATATGTTAGGGTTTTCTTTTAAGCCAATCAAGACACCATCCAAGGGTCAGAAAGGACAACAATACCAAGCCCATGTTACGCTCATTTTCAGGTTCATACTTTGGGTTTCTATGAGAACATGTTAACATGCTATACTGTTGAAAGAAACACATTATTTTTCTCATACTGGCTGTCTGAATATACCTGTATTCACCTTCTGTCTGAAATGCTTCGTTTTAGCGCCTGTATCTTTAAGACCCCCTTCTGAAAAACCCAGTCTACTCTGATTGGTCAGTGTTTCCAGGTCTTCCGCAACTGCATCTCTGCAACTGCGTCTCTCTCATCATGGCAGCCGGGGAATGACTGTAACAGCACTGTCGCGTTCTACCTATATATAGTATAGTTGTGACATCACAACTGTCCAAGTCCTGGCTTGTTTAAAGACACAGAGTATGGGCTGTGTGCTTTTCTTTTTCTTTTACTTCTTTTTAATATATTTTCACAGTATTTATAATACCTGCTTTATACTAAAAGAAGACGTGAAAATCCCACTTTTTACAACATAGGACCTCTAAACTCTTATCTGGTTAAAGAAGACTGTCTGTGCCAGAAAACCAACATGATGCATTCAAAGTTTTCTCTTACAAATGACCTCAACAGTAGTAGCAGAAGAAGAAACGTCTTCTACACTCCTACACCAATTCACATATAATATTCACGTATTTACAAGCCATGGTTCATGTCGTGCCTTCTGCCATCAGTCAAAGTTGATTTTGTTTAACCATAAAGGCAATCTCAATTCAATTCAATTCAATTCAATTCAATTCTATTTTATTTATAGTGCCAAATCCTAACAAAAGTTATCTCAGGACACTTTACAGAGTACGTAAAGACCACACTCTATGACTTATTTATGATAAACATAGACCCAACAATTCCCCCGTAGAGTATGGTGGCAATCTTTTTCTAACCTTACAGCGAGCCTATTTAACTTTTCCTGAACAGGGTAATTGTGAATGCTAGTTTCACAGGAGCACAAGTAGAAAACAGACACACATGACTTACTAATGTCATTAACAACCTACAGTATGTAATGTTTGCTAACACAAGTCAACATAAACTGCTGGTCATACCAGACCAAGGTAGGCTGCAGCAGCAAAACTCCTGAGTATAATGACTTGGGCAACGGTGTGTTTTATTGCTTCTGAATTCAATTTCCATTTGTAAAAGAAAGAGTGACACAGGCCCTACACATGTACTGTATGCAACCCCCAGGTGAGTTATTTCAATGGTTGCGCCTAATTAGAGCTCTTCTTTGTGGGTGTATATGGGCTGTGCTCTGTTGAGAGCTCCCCCACATATTGCAAGCCAAGTGTGCCACATCCCTTGAGTTTTCTTTTTTTTATTGCTTTTTTCTTTTTTTTTTCAATAAGCTGTTAATTCAACACCATTTCCATTTATGGACTAACTGTACTGTACGTTACCTGGTGTCATTGATCAAGTACGAACCTGTAAAGTCTGGAGATTGTATC